>NC_044206.1:1702581-1750134 GCF_900880675.1 Sparus aurata
TTCAGACATTACGGCCGATCTCACAAATTGAACAAAATGCAAAATATCGGCCAATCCGATTGGCGGACAGCCTAGTTCTGTGTGCCCTGAACACATCCCAAAACACAAACTAGAGTTCTCAACGGGCCTGAAATTACAACCCGACCCATCGCAGCCCGACATACCGGCATTGGGTCTGCTGCTGGATCCCGTGTCTTCAATGGCCTGGCGGACTGTAGACGCGCTGACCTTCGCCCCTCCACCACTAAAAGCTCTGTTAAAATGGAGCATTAGGCTGCATCCTGTATTAACCTTTTTTTCTTGTATGCCCTTAATGTTTCTGCTCCACCCATCTCTTTCTCCGGCTTCTTTCTTTTTAGCATGTTTGCCAATTTGAATTTATCCCGCTCCTCTTTCTTATTGTTCTTTTATTAAACAGGAACATAATGGTTTAATGACTGACTGAGCGGCTGAGCCAATCACATTTCAATAGAAACAAGGATCAGCTCAAGTTGGAAGGGGCCGCTCGTATCCCCCCTTAATATGCAAAAATATTAGATTGACCCAGTCTGACGTTCCACTATGTGCCACCTGCGGCCGTTTTATGGGGTTAAAAAACGTTCCGATCACCGGCCGGTTCCCAATGGTCAGCCTGCCTCTGTATATATATATTTATACCATGGTCTGGGGGAATACTCGATTCTGATTGGCTGCAGGGTGTCCATTAACCCCTGATATATGGACACCTACTAAGTAGTTCCAGTCAAATTGACTGTTCACTGCTGTAAATTAATGCGCTAGCTGGCGTATCAAACCTTGATATTATATTCCCAGCACTGAGTTCAGTCCGTGAGTCCTTAAGTGGCTTATCCTCTAAACACCACAGGGTGGCGACTGTAACACACAAGCAGCAGAAAGTACACTTCCCCTCTAAATTAACTGATATGCGAGTTGTCTCACATCCCGTTCGCTGTTCAGCTCTCTGCTTCAGGCTGCGGCCACAGTAACGTTACACACGGTCGGTCATTTGTTCGTGAAAATTTTGCTTTTGATTTGGGGACAATGACATGACTGGTTAGCGAGCTAATCGTGTTAGCTAGCATACTGTCAAATTATATTTTCTGTTTGTCAACCGTGCGCAATGTTATTGACTTTGAATCTTGCTAGCATAGCGTTAGCTTTCTGGCTCATCGCTGAGCGGACTAGAATATCTCCCGTTGCCAAGTCGTATCTATGATCCGTCCTATTTACTGGAGGAGTGAACAACGTCTCCGTTGCATAAGAATCTTACGGGAGAGTAATGATTGTTCCAGGTATTAGTCAAACCCTCAGGCGTTACCAGGGAAACCAAGTTATGGCTTGTGAAAAACTTTATATTTTGATTGTAAAACGCATGAAAATGTAAATTAATGGTCCGAATTTATTTTCTTTGGCAAGTGACCATGGTATAAGCGGGATAATGCCCTTCGAGGTGTCCATAAACAGGAGTTAATGGACTTCGCGAGGCAACCCTCCGCGTCGTCCATTAACTCCTGTTATACCATGGTCTGGGGGAATACTCGATTCTGATTGGCTGCAGGGTGTCCATTAACCCCTGATATATGGACACCTACTAAGTAGTTCCAGTCAAATTGACTGTTCACTGCTGTAAATTAATGCGCTAGCTGGCGTATCAAACCTTAATATTATATTCCCAGCACTGAGTTCAGTCCGTCAGTCCTTCAGTGTCTTATCCTCTGAACACCACAGGGTGGCGACTGTAACACACAAGCTGCAGAAAGTACACTTCCCCTCTAAATTTACTGATACGCGAGTTGTCTCACATCCCGTTCGCTGTTCAGCTCTCTGCTTCAGGCTGCGGCCACAGTAACGTTACACACGGCCGGTCATTTGTTTGTGAAAATCTTGCTATTGATTTGGGGACAATGACATGACTGGTTAGCTAGCTAGTCTTGTTAGCTAGCATACTGTCAAATTATATTTACTGTTTGTCATCCGTGCGCAATGTTATTGACTTTGAATCTTGCTAGCATAGCGTTAGCTTGCTGGCTCATCGCCGAGCGGACTAGAATATCTCCCGTTGCCAAGTCGTATCTATGGTTCGTCCTATTTACTGGAGGAGTGAACAACGTCTCCATTGCATAAGAACCTTACGGGAGAGTAATGATTGTTCCAGGTATTAGTCAAACCCTCAGGCGTTACCAGGGAAACGAAGTTATGGCTTGTGAAAAACTTTATATTTTGATTGTAAAACGCATGAAAATGTAAATTAATGGTCCGAATTTCTTTTCTTTGGCAAGTGACCATGGTATAAGCGGGATAATGCCCTTCGAGGTGTCCATAAACAGAAGTTAATGGACTTCGCGGAGGCAACCGTCCTCCGCTGCGCGTCGGACGGTTCTTAGGCCTCCGCGTCGTCCATTAACTTCTGTTTATGGACACCTCGTCGGGCATTATCCCTTACTTTATAGACACCTCGTCAGGCATTATCCCTTACATATATATATTTGTGTATATATATATATATATATATATATATGTATAGCCTATAGCAGAGGTTGCGCTAGACTTTTTCGTTGTCTGTCATTTTTGACTGACAGGGTCATACAAATCCCGTCAATCTATTTTTACCGGTCACTTTATTTTTTAAAATGATAATAATGACATATTCAATTGCCTTTAATTTTAATTCATTTTTAATTAATATTCAGTCCGAACAAGCTGAACAAATAATAAACACCGTGGATACACACATCAAGCAGAATAATATGTAACTTTTTCTCCGCAGTAACAAAAACATCTGACTGTGTGACCCCAGTAGCTACATATGAACAATGAATAGTGAAATATGAACAGTTCACCTGTGGCCTAAACTCACAGTCTCACACCTTGCTCCTGGTCCGCATGGACTTGAATCGCGTGCCTGCTTGCGCGTAATCAAATGTCTCTGCTGCAGAGGCTATTGTCATGAGGTTTTGGACTTTTTCCTCAGACAGACAACTTCTCATGGCTGTTATGATGTTGTTCTGGAGACTGAATCCGCGCTCTGCTGCCACACTGAAAACTGGAATTACAAGCGCTCCAAAGCCTCCTGTCCAATCTGTCAAAATGACGGATGGCCCTCAGATTTTTCCGTCACCGTTTTAAAAAAACGGTCAATGACGGAAAATATTTGGTTAACGCGACCCCTGGTATATAGATATCTATGTATATAGATATCTATATACATACATATGTATATAGATATCTATATACATACATATGTATATAGATATGTATACATGTATAGATATGTATACATGTATATAGATATATATGTATAGATATATGTTTAGATATATATATATACACACATACACGCACACACACACACACACTACATTGCCAAAAGTATTCACTCACCTGTCCAAACAATTGAAATCGGGTGTTCCAATCACTTCCATGGCCATAGGTGTATAAAAGCAAGCACCTACAGGGCTTGACGCTAAGCTTTTTTCCAAGTAGCACTGTGCTACCATGCTGAAAAATGTAGTAGCACACAACATTTTTTAGTAGCACAATGAATATTCAGCAATTTTGGTAAAAACGTAATTTTCAAACAAATAAAGTACTTATTTAGTGTTTAAAGTCCGTGTAAACCAAAATCAGCCATTTTCTTCTAAACACATTAAACGGGTCATAAATGTGTTTACTTAAAACATGTAAAAGCCATTCGGCCATGTAGAATTTAATTTTGGAGCTAGGCTCACAAACAGTTTTTCAACATTTCTGTGTTCAGGATTTAATGGGCGGGTCAGAAATCATGCAAATCATGGCCGCGTTACGTAACGCGGCCATATGATTTGCATAAACCCGGCCCTGCTGCGGAAGTGGTATAAATACGTTCAGCGCATCGGCTTCAGCGGTTCTCCCACTCACTCTCCAGTTTCGGATTGCATTGCTTACAATAGTTTGCAGCTAGCTAACCAGTCAACCAGTCAGCTAACCAGCCATGTCTCCTCCACATTGCTCTGCATCTTTCCTGGATGCCACAGTGTGCAGGGTGACTGCGCTGTTAGCTTATTTAAGTTTCCTTCGGATGACAACGTAAGGAAACGGGGGAGTCCATTGACGCTGGTCAACTCCGTCCCGGCTTGCATCCTCTCCTCCGCCAACGAGGAGATGTGACCGCTGCTGACCTCCGCTGACACTCTCCGTCCTGCTGACGGCGGGTCCCACCGGCATGATGTGGCCGCCGCGCCGCAGCATGCCCTCCGTCCCGCTGACGACGGGTCCCACCGGCCGCCGCGCCGCAGCATGCCCTCCGTCCCGCTGACGGCGGGTCCCACCGGCATGATGTGGCCGCCGCGCCGCAGCCGGCCCTCCGTCCCGCTGACGGCAGGTCCCACCGGCATGATGTGGCCGCGCCGCAGCCGGCCCTCCGTCCCGCTGACGGCGGGTCCCACCGACATGATGTGGCCGCGCCGCAGCCGGCCCTCCGTCCCGCTAACGGCGGGTCCCACCGGCATGATGTGGCCGCGCCGCAGCCGACCCTCTCCGTCCTGCTGACGGCGGGTCCCACCGGCGGTATGTGGAGGTAGTATCAGGGCCGCATTATTGGTGAGCCGTCCCAGTGTGAACGGATAATCCGGAGGCGCGGAGCGAGGGCGTGTCGGTCTGACAGTCTAACTGCACAGGTCCTTCACTCAACTAAATACAGAGAAATGTCCCACAAAGCAACGTTACATGACCGAACAAAAGTAACGTAGTAACTATAACTGTCTTTAGCAACTTATATGAGGAAAACAAATCCCACAGCTGTATGTGGAGAAGCGTCTGTCCTCCTGTCCGTCCCCTCCCTGTCCTCCCGACTCTTCCTCACATTTCTGCTCACAAAACAGCGTCTGTCACGCTTGTCACAAGAGTGTTTAACTCACCGAGTGTTTGACGAAAATAAATCACCGCGACCGCCAGCCCTCCTGACCGAGACTACAGGAAACTGTCCCCCAGAAAACAGCCTCCGTCCCCGCGAGTGACAGAGTCAGACAGCGTCCTGTTTACTGATGGTGATTATGTATAATTATGTAATTTAGCGCGAAAAACTTCACTCCGTCACTTTCCAGGATGTTTAGTGGGTCAGGATCTCAATCAATACACGTTATAACAGCATCTATATGATTATAAACTGTCCGCGGGTTTAGATAGACAAGGGGAACACCTGGGGAACACCTGGGGAGACACCGACGTCATTAACATGACGTGTAGCCCCCGCCGCATGGGCGTGGTTCCAGCGCCTCTAACTGACACGCCCCCAGCGTTTCACAGCAGAAAGAAGTGCTTGTTTTTCCATGATTTAGAGACCTAATTTTATATACTTAACAATTTTTTTAATCTTTCAAATTTGGCTCAGTGGTCAATGATACATGTTTCTTTGGTGTGACAAACTCATAACACAATTTTTTTGCCGCTTTACACGGACTTTAATATATTTATTCACGTTTAGACAGAAGTGTGCAAAAAACAGCAATAACAACAATTTTTCAAGAAAGGGAAGGCAAAAAAAACTCCACCCCATACAAAAACAAACACCTTGCCCTCACTGTCAAAAAATCTGTAAAACACATGTACATATAGACCTTCAGTGAGTAAATCAGTCAGAATACTGAATAAAGATTCACTCTTGTACCTTTGTCGATGGTTGGTTGAAAAAAGTAAGAAAAGGCCCCCACACCTGATAAAATTTCTTTTCAGAGCCCCTCAACACAAATCTAATTTTCTCCAGTTTAAGATGATATAATACATCTTTCACCCAATGCGAAACAGTAGGCGGGGCAGCATCCTTCCATTTCAAGAGGATCAAGCGGCGTGCTAACAGAGTTGAAAAGGCAATGAGCTTCCGACCCCCGACAGGCAGTCCTAACCCCTCACCAGTGACCCCGAATAGCAGTAAAAGAGGATTTAATGTTATATTTACACCAAGTACACAAGAAAGTGCTTCACAAATACCCTCCCAATTGAGAGTGAGGAGTTGTCGTCATGGTACAAAGCCCCTCCCTCGATCTCGCGGGATCTTCCCCCTCTCCGCCATGATGGCAGGATGCCGGCGGCAAAACACGATTGTTTACGTGTGTTCTTAACTCTGTAGTAGTGGAGGTTTTTACAATTCCGCACTGTTTTACCATGCCTGGAAGTCACTGCTGCGTTAAAAACTGATTCAGTACCTCACACGATTCATATGGAAAACATAGGAACAATGGGATACAGTTTAGGTTGCCGAAATGGACACAGCATAAGGAAAGCAAGTCTCTGACCTGACGAGTAGACGCCGGATTGCTTGGTTGGCTGCAATAAGAAGAAAGGACCTTACTTTCGATCGCAACCCCCAGTCGATGAGAGTGTGTTCTCTACATTTTCACACAGGTACATTCTCTAAAAATTTCTTTTTGCTGGTACAACGCTGTTTTCACCACCCCGGGGCTTGTAGATGGCCAAATCCTGCACCCAGCCGCAGCAGAAAGTCTCGTAACTTTCCAAAGACTTGTGGCTTTTAAACTCCTGCATTGTGTAGTAACTTACACCAAAAACAAGGTAACTGACGATGTCCATGTATGTGCATGGAGTTAAATGATCCAGGTCTCTGTGCCATCACGCTGCAGGGAGCTCGTATGGGTCGATATTTTGGATGTCCGAGAGCTTCTCCAAATACCGCTGTTATGCGCTTGGTGTGAGCTTGTTCCTGTAAGGTCCCTTTTCTTTCGCCTTATCTTTTTGCATTGCTTTACTTTCTTCCTTTTCTTTCTCATATTCGTAGATCCGTCTCTGTCCCGCCGAAATAATAAATGCGCAGAAATTAAAGAGCTCTGGACTGTTTAGTCGCGCCTCTGTGAAGTTCTGCAGGCGTTGCCCCTGACAACCGATAGCGTTTCCTACCATCATGGCCGACCGGCTCAGACCCCGCCCAGATCAACCCAAATCAGCACGTGACTCCTCAATCTCAATACTGCTGTATTTTGGGACAGAGCCAAAACATATGTATTAAAGTGGCTTCCTCCAGTTTACATCTGTCGCACGATGGGTCAATATGAGGGTAAATTCTTGCCAGTTTGGATTTGTCAATATGAGCTCGGTGTACCACTTTAAACTGAATAAGAGAATGTCTTGCACACATTGAAGAAGAATTAATTCTCTTCAAAACTTGAGTCCAGTCTGCTTCACTGATACCGGTTTTGAGATCTCGCTCCCAAGCCTCTTTGATGGCAGACATGGAAGGAGAATTTAACCTGGAGATCAAGCGTATCATTGTAGAAATAGCTTTTTTCTTAGTTGGGTTGAAAGATATCACCTCGTCAATAACATTATAGGGAGGTTTGTCTGGAATCCCCGGGATGGAGGCTGACACAAAGTGCCTTACTTGCAAGTATCTAAAAAAGTGAGAAGGGGGTAGATTATATTTAACAGATAGTTGTTCAAAAGAAGCAAATGAGTTTCCAATATAGAGATCTTTAAACCTTTTCAGCCCCTGCCTTTGCCATACATGGAATGTGGCATCCAGCATTGAAGGAAAGAAAAAGGTGTTTGATGCTATTGGGCTGGAGAGACTCATACTTTGGAGATTAAAATGTTTTCTAAATTGTATGTAGATTTTAACGGAATTATGGACAACAGGATTATTAAACGTTATGTTTGGAGGTAGTGGAACTGATGTACCAATTACAGCTGGTAGGGACAGGGAGCTACAGGAAAGCTTCTCCATCTCCACCCACATTGGTACACTATTACCAGAATAGCAATGCACCCAAAAGCACAAACCGCAAAGATTAGCAGCCCAGTAGTAATATCGAAGATTTGGAAGTGCTAGGCCACCATCCTGCTTTGACTTCTGCAGGTGTTCTTTACGCAGACGGGGTTTCTTGCCGTTCCAAATAAAAGATAATATCACTGAATCATGCTTCTTAAAATAAGCATTGGAGATGAACACAGGGAGGCTCTGAAATAAATATAAATACCTGGGTAGCACAGACATTTTAACAACATTCACTCTCCCAACCAATGAGAGTGGAAGGAGTGACCAGCTGGATAAGTCCTGCTGGACTTTGTGTAGCAATGCGTCAAAATTATTTTTAAAGAGATCACAAAAATGTCTTGTTACAATGACCCCAAGGTAGACAAAGCTGTTAACGGCTGTTTTAAAAGGCACTGTAATATTTTGTAATGTTGTGTTAGTCAGATTCAGTGGCAATAATTCGCTCTTATGTAGATTCAGTTTATATCCCGAGATTTCTCCAAATTTTGTAAGAAGTTCCAGAATGAGGGGAATAGTAGTCTCAGCCTTGAACACATATAATAACAGATCATCAGCATACAATGATAGTTTATGCTCAGTGCCAAGTCTTGTAATGCCATGGATATAATGGTTGTTTCTTATCGCTATGGCTAGAGGCTCAATAGCTAGCACAAAAAGAAGGGGGCTAAGAGGACATCCCTGACGGGTGCCACGATGAAGCCTGAACAATTTTGAATAATGGTTATTTGTAAGTACCATTGCCGAAAGGGCAAGCATATAGTAGTCTAACCCATGCTATAAATGTATCACCAAACCCAAACCTACGCAGAGTCTCAAATAGGTAGCCCCACTCCACTCTGTCGAATGCCTTCTCTGCATCCATGGAGAGAAGGCATTCAGAATCAGTCTGGCACGGAGTGTATATGATATTAAATAAATGACGGACACTGAAAAAGGAGCGCCTGTCTTTCACAAAACCAGTTTGGTCTGATGATATGATATGGGGCAACACCCCTTCTAGACGACGGGCCAATATTTTGGCCAAAATTTTATAATCACAATTTAAAAGGGAGATTGGCCTGTGAGACGCACACTCTAAGGGGTCTTTACCTTTTTTCGGGAGCAGTGTTATACAAGCCTGATTCAAGGTATCAGGAAGAGTCCCCCTATTGAGAGAGTCTACGCATACTTCTGCAAAAACAGGTGTTAATTGTTTAGAAAACGCTGCGTAAAATTCACTCGGCAAGCCATCAGGGCCAGGTGATTTCCGGGGTTGTAATGATTTGATTGCCTCCTCAATCTCCTGCAGCTGTATTGGTGCCTCCAAGGCAGTGACCTGATCTGGAGACAAAGTTGGAATAGGCAGATCTCTAAAGAAGTTAAGTGAGGTAGAAGAGTCACAAGAATTATTAGAGCTATAGAGATCGTGGTAGTAACATTGAAATGCATCATTTATTCTTAATTGGTCAGTGACAATCTCGCCGTCATGCAATTTCACCCCTTCAATTATTTGCTTGGCCCTGGCACCTTTTAGCTGCCTTGCCAGAACCTCCCCTGCTCTGTCTCCGTGTTCATAAATATTACTCCGATTTTTTAACAGTAAATTTTCAATGGCGTGAGAGATAAGCATGTCATATTCCGTATTTGGCTTTAAACGTTCTTTGTACAGATCTGAAGAGGGATTTTTTGCATTCTTCTTATCTAAATCAGCTATTTGTTCTTCCAACTCCACTTGTTTTGTTTCTGAGTCCTTTTTTTTTTTGGCCATAAACGATATTACCTGGCCCCTTAGATACGCCTTAAGGGCCTCCCAGACAGTCGCCATAGAGACATCTGTTGTCATATTAATATTTAAAAACAGAGAGATTTGGTCAGACATGAAGTTCAGAAAGTTTTCATCAGATAGCAGAAGAGCATTAAATCTCCACACCCGTCTGGGCCTTATAGCATCAGGGATGTTCAGTTTAAGTAAAAGAGGAGCATGGTCTGATACTACTATAGGGTGGTATTCACATGACTGAACCTCCGCTGTTAATTTATTATCAATAAAAAAGTAGTCAATTCTGCTATAGGTTTGATGAGCACAGGAAAAGAAAGAGTATTGCTTTGGTCCATTCACAGAGACAGTGAAATAAGGTGTCCCTTCCCCAAACCCCCAGGTGACACTAGCTGCTAGAACAAACAGCACACCTACCCTAACTAACTGTAATACTTCCATAACTAGTTTACCCATAAGATAAACCCCTTCCATCCCACTTAGTCAGGTGTAAGATATAACCCACCACATAACAAATCACTTGGTGTACCCTCATCACGAACGTAAAGTGAGTATTTTAAAGCATGCCCTTAGCAAAACAGTAAACATGGCAGAGGTAAACATAAAGCGGTTCATGTACCGCACGCAGCAGTACTCACCTCTTAAGACTGAAGCAGTCACATATTACAGTATCAAAACTAACCAGTCAAGAGTTCTTAAAGTCCTCAGCAAACTTCTCCGCTTCTGCCACAGAGCTGAACGCGGTGCGGGTGCCATCTGCATTGGTAATACAGAGCCGCGCAGGGAACAGCAGTGCAGGTTTTAGCCCCAGCTTATACAGTTCTGACATTACCGACGAGTATTTCTTCCTTTGACTAACCATGTCAGGGCTGTAGTCCTCGTAGATCCTGAATGGGTTATTCTGGAACCTCAAATCGCCCCTCTTCCTTGCCTCCCGAACCACCAGTTCTTTGTTATGGTACCGATGAAAACAGATGATGACTGGCCGAGGCCTGCCTCCAGGTCCCGGCTTGGGGGCCAGGCTGCGGTGCGCGCGGTCCAACTCCGGAGGTGCGGGGAAAGTTTCCAGCCCAAAAACGTCCTGTAACAGTTGCGAAAAAAACCCGCTGGGTTGCGGACCTCGAATCCCCTCGGGAAGACCAATAAGGCGGACGTTGTTCCTCCTGCTTCTTCCCTCCATCTTGGTTAGCCTTGACTTTAGCTTAGTGTTATCAGTCTGCAGCCTCTCACAGCAAGCCTCCATTTCAGCTAGGCGTTGGTGAAACGTCTCCGCGTTGTCTTCCAAGGAGTTCAGGCGCTCGCCATGAGTGTTAACAGTCTCCTGGAGCCCGTCCAATTTCCCGTTCACTACTCACTTCCTACTCCATGCTCTTCAAACCGGAAGTCCCAAATAAAGTACTTATTTAGCCTAATCCTAACCCTGTAGACTAATTTTTAATGTTATAACTGGCTCTTTGCGTCTGGGTCTTAATGCAGTTTTGGGCCGAAAACCCCCTCTCGCACTGGGCTGCAGATATGGGCAGCACTCCTGCATCACCCTCTCCCTTTCTCTCCGACGGACCCGGCTCATCCATTCCCTCGTCTACCACCTCGTTTAACGCCCCGTCCTCTTCTTCGTCCTCTTCTTCTTCTTTGTCGCTCTCGTTTCTGTCTTCCTTCTTATCATCCTCTCTTGTTTTCTGAAAATAATGCGTTAGGGGGTTCATTTTGACGACGCCGACACTCTTTCGCTTCTCCATTTTGTGTTTTGATTTTAGTTTTCGCGCTGCAGTCTTCATTGTGTGTGCGCGTTTATCTCAGGCTCCTCGCGAGCCTTCTTCCTCCCTCCAGCAGGCAGCCTGGTCCTGTTGCTGTCCTCCTCGGACAGACGCTGAAGCTCTGTTTGATTTTTCGACAATCTCTCACTCTATTGGGGTCGACAGAGAAACGTCTAGGCGCAGCAGAATAAATAAATAAATAAATAAATAACTAAATAAAAATAGAATAAAAAACGGCCGTCCATCAGCCCATTATTGATCGGCCCACCGGGAAAAATCCCAGTACTCCCAATGGCCAGTACAGCCCTGCATTAGCAGTTCTCTCGAGCGGCTGTGCGTGTGTGTGTGTGCGCGTGCGCCTGTGTTTAGGGGCACAAAAAAAATATTTGCACCGGGGCCTATCACCATGATGTTACACTACTGGTGCATGTACTACAGTTTCTGTCGGAGTCGCACTGATGTGACTGAATGTAATTTTCTATTCGCACTGGAAATAATCAACTCGCAAATGCGAGCAAAACAGTCGCACTGTCGAGCCCTGACCTAGGCATGCAGACTGTTTCTACAAACATTTGTGAAATAATGGGTCACTCTCAGGAGCTTAATGAATTCCAGCATGGTACCGTGATAGGATGCTACCTGTGCAACAAGTCCAGAGGTGAAATTTCTTCACTCCTAAATATTCCACAGTCAACTGTCAGTGGTATTATAACAAAGCGGAAGCAATTGGGAACAAAAGCAACTCAGCCGAGTAAAATGACGAAGCGGATTCAGCGGATGCTGAGGCTCATAGTGCACAGAGGTCGTCCAACTATCTGCAGAGTCAATCGCTACAGGCCTCCAAACTTCATGTGGCCTTTAGATTATCTCAAGAACAGTGCGTAGAGAATGGCATGGGTTTCCATGGCCAGGCAGCTGCATACAAGCCATACATCAGCAAGTGCAATGCAAAGCGTCGGGTGCAGCGGTGTAAAGCATGCCGCCACTGGACTCTAGAGCAGTGGATACTCATTCTCTGGGGTGACGAATCACGCTTCTCCATCTAGCAATCTGATGGACGAGTCTGGGTTTGACGGTTGCCAGGAGAGACGGTACTTGTCTGACTGCATTTTGCCAAGTGGGAAGTTTGGTGGAGGGGGGACTATGGTGTGGGGTTGTTTTTTAGGTGCTGGGCTTGGCCCCTTAGCTCAGTGAAAGGAACTCTGAATGCTTCAGCATACCAAGAGATGTTGGACAACTCCATGCTCCAAACGTTGTGGGAGCAGTTTGGGGATGGCCCCTTGCTGTTCCAACATGAACTTGCACCAGTGCACAAAGCAAGGTCCATAAAGACATGGATGAAAGAGTTTGGTGTGGATGAACTTGACTGGAGTCCTGACCTCAAACCGATAGAACACCTTTGGGATTAATCAGAGTGGAGACTGAGAGCCAGGCCTTCCTGTCCAACATAAGTGTGTGACCTCACAAACGCGCTTCTGGAAGAATTGTCAAAAATTTCCATAAACACACTCCTAAACCTTGTGGAAAGCCTTCCCAGAAGAGTTGGGGCTGTTATAGCTGCAAAGGGTGGACCAACGTCATATTAAACCCTACGGATTAAGAATGGGATGTCACTTAAGTTCATATGCGAGTCAAGGCAGGTGACCGAATACTTTTGGCAATATAGTGTGTGTGTGTGTGTGTGTGTGTGTGTGTGTGTGTGTGTGTGTGCATAGAGCCTGGTGAGCGAATACTTTTGGCAATATAGTGTGTGTGTGTGTGTGTGTAGACACAGGTGATAGAGCCTGGCAGACACATCCAGTCACTGCCTGTTCACACTGCAAGCAACCAGGTTGATGAGCTGATGATAGTGTGAAGCCGACACTCACTGAGGTTTGCAGCAGGAATGGGATGTTTGCTGATTGGGTCACGTTGTTCATAATGCTCGTAAGACCAAACGGCTGTTAGCCTGCCTATTTTAGCTTTTTGACCTGAGCTGTGAGGATTGTCTGCTTCTCTGTTTTATACAATTTTAAAGTAAATGGTTGTGTGTTTTGGATAGTAACAAGTAATTTTAGGCTGTCATCATGAGCTTTAGGAAAATAATAATTATTTTATCAGACTTATAGATTCATTATTAATTAAAGCTGCAAGCAGCGTTGAACGGGCCCTCGCAGTCCACGCGCGTCGGGGCGTGCTGCCGTCGATGCATGCTGCCGTCGGGGCTTGCTGCCGTCGATGCATGCTGCCGTCGGGGCTTGCTGCCGTCGGGGCATGCTCGAGCAACACCTTCCGCTGAGGAAGTCGTTGCTTCATAATTCGATGGACTGCTATTGCCGGTCTGAAATGATGTACGCTGAAGTCAGAAAAACTGTGTGAACTACTGCATGATTGCCCGGACAAAGACTGAGGCGATGCCAAGTCAGAGAAGAACTGATTAACTGATGGGATGTGAGATGTCACCTGCTGCATGATGAAATCTGAAGAAGAGGATGAAATTGCAGCTCAAGGGGGGGTTTCACGAGTACAGTGTTCGACCCTATAGACGGCTAAACAGCATGATAGCTTTATATACTGACTGTTAACCACAGTACATATTTCGACCTTTAAACTGTAATGAGCATGGTCACAATCCCAAGAAACAGACTGAGTTGAAAAATCGGCATTAAAAACGAAATATTCATCATTAAGTCCTCACAATCCAAATGTAGCTGCAGTGCAAGCAAAGTGCAGCTAACTACTACTGAGACACAGGCTATGTGTAAACTACAATAGTGATCAAATTATCCATAACTACAAGCAGAAACCACGTACATTTCCTCAAGAATGCACACATCATTAGGGAAACCCACAGAAAGTCCATGCAGCTCCACACGGTCTGCTCACTGACTGGTCTGCTGCATTTTAGTGTGACTGAGCATGTCCTGACTCTTTGCACCAGTAGAGGGAGCTGTTGGACCTTTACCTGTAGAGCTTTCTTACAGTTTCTGTGACTGAGCATGTCCTGACTCTTTGCACCAGTAGAGGGAGCTGTTGGACCTTTACCTGTAGAGCTATCTTACAGTTTCTGTGGCTGCACATATGCTGGAGCACTAGCAGAGGCAAAGTAGGAAATGACCACACAAGAAGAAATGGGAAAACGCCTCCCAAACTCCATTATTACTATAAAGATATGTATTATGATTATATCTATATATCACATAAAATGTCAAAACAAATCTCCAAACATTTATCATTAGTAATATTATCTTTTTAACACTTACAGATCAAGTAAAATGAATACTGTTACAAACATTGTATTGACATGTAGTGGTCAGATGAAAACAACAGCACTGCACATTAAACTTCCAATGTTATATGGTTCTTAAGGTTTCATGAAACTGAAAAGAATACAGGAGAAAAGGTGGGTTGTTTTGCTCCGCTGCCTTAGAAGCAGAACAATGTTGACAATTAGTAGTAACATATTAAACCTGTGAAGAAACTGTTCAGGTGTTTTCAGTTGTACTTTTTATACATACATTTAGCACTTTTCTTCTTGAAAGATGCAAATTTTTCAGTGACTTTGTGGTTTAAGTTGTGGATGTCTTTGATACGTTTCTTCTCCATACAGAGCATGGCAACTGCATTAAGAAGATATTATCTTCCTGAGGAAGGTCTTGATTCTCTTCAGTGTTGAGAAGCACCGCTCAGATCCAGCTATAGTCATAGAAGTTGTGATGAGGATGTTTAGCAGAGCCACAGTCTCTGAAAAGGTTTCCTGACGATTGCACTCTGTGACCAGCTGGTACAGAGACACAGCTTCACTACGGTTTTTGAACTCATCATTGCTGTAGATGTGAGACAGTTCAGTTTTCAGCTTGTTCTTGATAAGGAGTGGGTAAGCCTCCATGGTGGTGTTCAGCACTGTTTCAGGGAACTGACTTTTGTACTGTTTGAATTTGTCTCCATGCAGCAGTGTCACAAACCACAAACAGCCAAAAGTGCAAGTCCTACATCTGAAATAAGACCATCAGCTGAAAGCCAACGAGATTTCCTACATTTCCCTGTATATATTGTCTATGTGAAGTAAAAGACGTGGGATCCAAATCAAGCTGAAGAGAACTTTTTCTCCAGTTCTTCCATCTGCTCTCCACTGTAGCTATGAAGTCACGCACTCTAGCTCACCCAATACACACCCATTATAAAATCAGAAGACGGCCTAAAAATCCTTAAAACTAAAACCGTGATGATTTGAAAACCGTAAAAGATTTTCAAAAACTGATTACATGCCCAATAGTTTGAGGTCTTCTGACTCTCTTAAAGTTGGAATGGAGTGTCTATGAGGGACAAGAAAAGGATGAAGGTCAATGAGTTTTGAAGAGGACTTGAAGATCCCATTGACACTGATTAGACTGCGACCAGAGCGCCATCTATTGGCCGATTTGCACCAAATTTTACACAAAGCCTCATCATGCCATACCACACAAGGAAGAGTATTTAACATATTAAGTGGGAGTTATGAGCCAAAAACGCTTTTGCATTGAAAATAGCGCCACCTGGTGGTCATTTTCGGTGAGTGAGTCACAGGGGCCATTCTATAGCACCTCTATGAATTTCATTTCCATAAGTGTTATGGGGTGGGCACAGGGCCAATTATGCAATTAAAGTGACGCCAGAGCGCCAACTAGTGGTGGATCGGTAAACCCTTTGTCAGATGTCCTCAGGAGGGCACTGACAATAAATGTACCAAGTTTCGTCTTATTCCGATGCACCGTTGTGGAGATATAAAATACATCAATTTAAAGAGCGCCACCTTGTGGTCATCGCCTAAAATTTTGCACAGGGCCTCAGGGGCTCATGGGGAAGTAGTATCCTGAGTTTCATGTCATTAGACCACACCAATGTGGAGATATGCAACACTTCCTGTTTTGAGCCAAATCTGCAAGAATTTGTTATTTAATAACTTCAAAATTATTTATTTTAATTAGAATCTTTTAATAACTTTTTGTCAGGAGGGTCCACAGATGCTGTGTGCCAAGTTTCGTGCAAATCGGTGAAATCGCCTGGGAGGAGTTCGAAAAAGTAGGTTTTCGACATTTTGCGACGTAGCGAAAAAAAACGGTAGGCGGAAATGGGCGTGGCCTATACCACGAGATTCAGCACAATCCACTGAACGCGTGGATGTAAGGTTTTTGAATGTGCGACAAAGTTTATGGGAGTTATTAGCCAAAACGCGCTTCCCTTAATAACAGCGCCACCTAGTGATGGAAATTCAGGACGACAAGAGATTATAAAATTTTTCGCCAGGTGTGACTTATATTCCAAGTTTGGTGAGTTTTGGGGTATGTTCAGGCAGTGAAAAATGCGATCATTTTGGACAAAGGAAAAAAAAAAGAAGAAGAATTAAAGCTGCAAGCAGCGTTGAACGGGCCCTCGCAGTCCACGCGCGTCGGGGCGTGCTGCCGTCGATGCATGCTGCCGTCGGGGCTTGCTGCCGTCGATGCATGCTGCCATCGGGGCTTGCTGCCGTCGATGCATGCTGCCATCGGGGCTTGCTGCCGTCGGGGCATGCTCGAGCAACACCTTCCGCTGAGGAAGTCGTTGCTTCATAATTCGATGGACTGCTATTGCCGGTCTGAAATGATGTACGCTGAAGTCAGAAAAACTGTGTGAACTACTGCATGATTGCCTGGACAAAGACTGAGTCGATGCCAGGTCAGAGAAGAACTGATTAACTGATGGGATGTGAGATGTCACCTGCTGCATGATGAAATCTGAAGAAGAGGATGAAATTGCAGCTCAAGGGGGGGTTTCACGAGTACAGTGTTCGACCCTATAGACGGCTAAACAGCATGATAGCTTTATATACTGACTGTTAACCACAGTACATATTTCGACCTTTAAACTGTAATGAGCATGGTCACAATCCCAAGAAACAGACTGAGTTGAAAAATCGGCATTAAAAACGAAATATTCATCATTAAGTCCTCACAATCCAAATGTAGCTGCAGTGCAAGCAAAGTGCAGCTAACTACTACTGAGACACAGACTATGTGTAAACTGCAATAGTGATCAAATTATCCATAACTACAAGCAGAAACCACATACATTTCCTCAAGAATGCACACATCATTAGGGAAACCCACAGAAAGTCCATGCAGCTCCACACGGTCTGCTCACTGACTGGTCTGCTGCATTTTAGTGTGACTGAGCATGTCCTGACTCTTTGCACCAGTAGAGGGAGCTGTTGGACCTTTACCTGTAGAGCTTTCTTACAGTTTCTGTGACTGAGCATGTCCTGACTCTTTGCACCAGCAGAGGGAGCTGTTGGACCTTTACCTGTAGAGCTATCTTACAGTTTCTGTGGCTGCACATATGCTGGAGCACTAGCAGAGGCAAAGTAGGAAATGTCCACACAAGAAGAAATGGGAAAACGCCTCCCAAACTCCATTATTACTATAAAGATATGTATTATGATTATATCTATATATCACATAAAATGTCAAAACAAATCTCCAAACATTTATCATTAGTAATATTATCTTTTTAAAACTTACAGATCAAGTAAAATGAATACTGTTACAAACATTGTATTGACATGTAGTGGTCAGATGAAAACAACAGCACTGCACATTAAACTTCCAATGTTATATGGTTCTTAAGGTTTCATGAAACTGAAAAGAATACAGGAGAAAAGGTGGGTTGTTTTGCTCCGCTGCCTTATAAGCAGAACAATGTTGACAATTGGTAGTAACATATTAAACCTGTGAAGAAACTGTTCAGGTGTTTTCAGTTGTACTTTTTATACATACATTTAGCACTTTTCTTCTTGAAAGATGCAAATTTCTCAGTGACTTTGTGGTTTAAGTTGTGGATGTCTTTGATAAGTTTCTTCTCCATACAGAGCATGGCAACTGCATGAAGAAGATATTATCTTCCTGAGGAAGGTCTTGATTCTCTTCAGTGTTGAGAAGCACCGCTCAGATCCAGCTATAGTCATAGAAGTTGTGATGAGGATGTTTAGCAGAGCCACAGTCTCTGAAAAGGTTTCCTTTTCCTTTTCTGTGACCAGCTGGTACAGAGCCACAGCTCCACTACGGTTTTTGAACTCATCATTGCTGTAGATGTGAGACAGTTCAGTTTTCAGCTTGTTCTTGTTAAGCAGTGGGTAAGCCTCCATGGTGGTGTTCAGTACTGTTTCAGGGAACTGACTTTTGTACTGTTTGAATTTGTCACCCTGCAGCAGTGTCACAAACCACAAACAGCCAAAAGTGTAAGTCCTACATCTGAAATAAGACTATCAGCTGAAAGCCAACGAGATTTCCTACATTTCCCTGTATACATTGTCTATGTGAAGTAAAAGTCGTGGGATCCAAATCAAGCTGAAGAGAACTTTTTCTCCAGTTCTTCCATCTGCTCTCCACTGTAGCTATGATGTCACGCACTCTAGCTCACCCAATACACACCCATTACAAAATCAGAAGACGGCCTAAAAATCCTTAAAACTAAAACTGTGATGATTTGAAAACCGTAAAAGATTTTCAAAAACTGATTACATGCCCAATAGTTTGAGGTCTTCTGACTCTCTTAAAGTTGCAATGGAGTGTCTATGAGGGACAAGAAAAGGATGAAGGTCAATGAGTTTTGAAGAGGACTTGAAGATCCCATTGACACTGATTAGACTGCGACCAGAGCGCCATCTATTGGCCGATATGCACCAAATTTTACACAAAGCCTCATCATGCCATACCACACAATGAAGAGTATTCATGTGATAATCAGACAGTATTTTGTAAAGATATGCAAGATTGTCTGTTTTCAACACAATATGCAGGAATTTGTCATTTTATTTTTCGGGCAGTTTATGGACTATCAAAATTCTTTTGATAACTTTTTGTCAGAATTGTCTACAGATGCTACATGCAAAGTTTGGTGCAAATTGGTCAAATTCTCTAGGAGGAGTTCGAAAAAGTACGTTTTTCATTTGTCGCGAATTTGCGAATGGAAAGTTACTGCAAAAGTGGGCGTGGCCTACACCAAACAATTCATCTGAATGGAGGGAACACATCGGCATGAGGTTTAATAATATGCTACATATTAAGTGGGAGTTATGAGCCAAAAACGCTTTTAAATTGAAAATAGCGCCACCTGGTGGTCATTTTCGGTGAGTGAGTCACAGGGGCCATTCTATAGCACCTCTATGAATTTCATTTCCATAAGTGTTATGGTGTGGGCACAGGGCCAATTATGCAATTAAAGTGACGCCAGAGCGCCACCTAGTGGTGGATCGGTAAACCCTTTGTCAGATGTCCTCAGGAGGGCACTGACAATAAATGTACCAAGTTTCGTCTTATTCCGATGCACCGTTGTGGAGATATAAAATACATCAATTTAAAGAGCGCCACCTTGTGGTCATCGCCTAAAATTTTGCACAGGGCCTCAGGGGCTCATGGGGAAGTAGTATCCTGAGTTTCATGTCATTAGACCACACCAATGTGGAGATATGCAACACTTCCTGTTTGTAACCAAATCTGCAGGAAGTTGTTATTTAATAACTTGAGTATTGTGTGGTCTATCAAAATTCCTTTAATAACTTTTTGTCAGGAGGGTCCACAGATGCTGTGTGCCAAGTTTCGTGCAAATCGGTGAAATCGCCTGGGAGGAGTTCGAAAAAGTAGGTTTTCGACATTTTGCGACGTAGCGAAAAAAAACGGTAGGCGGAAATGGGCGTGGCCTATACCACGAGATTCAGCACAATCCACTGAACGCGTCGATGTAAGGTTTTTGAATGTGCGACAAAGTTTATGGGAGTTATTAGCCAAAACGCGCTTTCCTTAATAACAGCGCCACCTAGTGGTGGAAATTCAGGACGACAATAGATTATAAAATTTTTCGCCAGGTGTGACTTATATTCCAAGTTTGGTGAGTTTTGGGGTATGTTCAGGCAGTGAAAAATGCGATCCTTTTGTGAGAAGAAAAATAATAATAATAATAATAATAAAAATCATTTCAAAAACAATAGGGTCCTTGCAGGTTCCCTGCTCGGGCCCTAATTAAAGCTGCAAGCAGCGTTGAACGGGCCCTCGCAGTCCACGCGCGTCGGGGCGTGCTGCCGTCGATGCATGCTGCCGTCGGGGCATGCTCGAGCAACACCTTCCGCTGAGGAAGTCGTTGCTTCATAATTCGATGGACTGCTATTGCCGGTTTGAAATGATGTACGCTGAAGTCAGAAAAACTGTGTGAACTGCTGCATGATTCCCCGGACAAAGACTAAGTCGATGCTCCGCCTCTGGAGCTGGCGGAAGAGAATGTGCACACTAGGCATGATGCAATGAAATAGTTTCAGGAACATCAGGAACATGTCTATGTATATGTTGTCTATGTGAAGTAAAAGATGTGGGATCCACGTCAAGCTGAAGAGAACTTTTTCTACAGTTCTTCCAGCTGCTCTCCACTGTAGCTATGATGTCACGCATTCTATTTCAAGCAACACCAGTGTTGGGAATAACGGCGTCAGAATAAACGGCGTTACTCACAGCGTAACTTTTTTTCAGTAACAGGTAATCTAACCAATATTACTATTTCCATCGTTACAATGCCGTCACCGTTACGGACTATTAAATGTGGCGCGTGACAAACTGAAGCTGATCACTGAAGCTGTTGTCATCCATCTCTGCTCTCAGCCACCGGAGCTGTAGAGCTGTATTTTTTTTCCTCCGGTGAAGGAGGAGGGAGGAGGGAGGAGCGAGACAACCGCATAAGTGGTGATGATTGGCTCCCTAATGTTGAGTGAGAGTTCTTAAGCCAATCAGTGGCAATGTTCGGTTTACACACAAGCCACACACGCACACAGCAGCGTCACACACTCAAACTAGCAGAGGGGAACTGCGGCAATGGCGAGTCCGGAGGGAAAGTAAATGTTTGCAAAGTGGAAGTACAGACACTGCTTTAATCTCTTTTGTCCACGTCCGTTGTAAGCAACTCTGATCTAATGAGGCCTCTCTCAATGGCACACGCTTTTACAAAACTAACACTGGACAAAACTCTGTTGCTGACGCTGTTGAAGATGATAGCAGGCCATTTTCTAAATACATATGTAGATGCCAAGTAGCTAAAATGACTGCAGAGCTCAAAAGGGGGAAGAAATAAAAGTAGCGCAATAGTTAATTTCCTGGTAACTAATTACTTTTATGGTGGACTAATTCTGTTACTAACTCAGTTACTTTTTGGGAGAAGTAACTAGTAACTATAACTAATTATTTTTTAAAAGTAACATGCCCAACACTGCGCAATACACACCCATTATAAAATGAGAAGACGGCCTAAAAATCTTTAAAACTAAAACTGTGATGATTTGAAAACCGTAAAAGATTTTCAAAAACTGATTACATGCCCAATAGTTTGAGATCTTCTGACTCTGTAGAAGTTGGAATGGAGTGTCTAGCTCAAAGTATGAGGGACAAGAAAAGGAAGCAGGTCAATGAGTTTTGAAGAGGACTTGAAGATCCCATTGACACTGATTAGACTGCGACCAGAGCGCCATCTATTGGCCGATTTGCACCAAATTTTACACAAAGCCTCATCATGCCATACCACACAATGAAGAGTATTCATGTGATGATCAGACAGTATTTTGTAAAGATATGCAAGATTGTCTGTTTTCAACACAATATGCAGGAATTTGTCATTTTATTTTTCGGGCAGTTTATGGACTATCAAAATTCTTTTGATAACTTTTTGTCAGGAGGGTCCACAGATGCTACATGCAAAGTGTGGTGCAAATTGGTCAAATTCTCTAGGAGGAGTTCGAAAAAGTAGGTTTTTCATTTGTCGCGATTTTGCGAACGGAAAGTTACTGCAAAAGTGGGCGTGGCCTACATCAAACAATTCAGATAAATTCAGTGAATACAAATATATGTGGATTAATAATGTGGAACATATTAAGTGGGAGTTATGAGCCAAAAACGCTTTTGAATTGAAAATAGCGCCACCTGGTGGTCATTTTCGGTGAGTGAGTCACAGGGGCCATTCTATAGCACCTCTATGAATTTCATTTCCATAAGTGTTATGGTGTGGGCACAGGGCCAATTATGCAATTAAAGTGACGCCAGAGCGCCACCTAGTGGTGGATCGGTAAACCCTTTGTCAGATGTCCTCAGGAGGGCACTGACAATAAATGTACCAAGTTTCGTCTTATTCCGATGCACCGTTGTGGAGATATAAAATACATCAATTTAAAGAGCGCCACCTTGTGGTCATCGCCTAAAATTTTGCACAGCGCCTCAGGGGCTCATGGGGAAGTAGTATCCTGAGTTTCATGTCATTTGATCGACTACAATGTGGAGATATGCCAACACTTCCTGTTTTGTAAGCCAAATCTGCAGGAAGTTGTTATTTAATAACTTCAAAATTATTTATTTTAATTAGAATCCTTTAATAACTTTTTGTCAGGAGGGTCCAGAGATGCTGTGTGCCAAGTTTCGTGCAAATCGGTGAAATCGCCTGGGAGGAGTTCGAAAAAGTAGGTTTTCGACATTTTGCGACGTAGCGAAAAAAAACGGTAGGCGGAAATGGGCGTGGCCTATACCACGAGATTCAGCACAATTCACTGAACGCGACGATGTAAGGTTTTTGAATGTGCGACAAAGTTTATGGGAGTTATTAGCCAAAACGCGCTTTTCTTAATAACAGCGCCACCTAGTGGTGGAAATTCAGGACGACAATAGATTATAAAATTTTTCGCCAGGTGTGACTTATATTTCAAGTTTGGTGAGTTTTGGGGTATGTTCAGGCAGTGAAAAATGCGATCATTTTGTGAGAAGAAAAATAATAATAATAAAAAACATTTGAAAAACAATAGGGTCCTTGCAGGTTCCCTGCTCGGGCCCTAATTAAAGCTGCAAGCAGCGTTGAACGGGCCCTCGCAGTCCACGCGCGTCGGGGCGTGCTGCCGTCGATGCATGCTGCCGTCGGGGCTTGCTGCCGTCGGGGCATGCTCGAGCAACACCTTCCGCTGAGGAAGTTGTTGCTTCATAATTCGATGGACTGCTATTGCCGGTCTGAAATGATGTACGCTGAAGTCAGAAAAACTGTGTGAACTACTGCATGATTGTCCCGGACAAAGACTGAGTCGATGCCAGGTCAGAGAAGAACTGATTAACTGATGGGATGTGAGATGTCACCTGCTGCATGATGAAATCTGAAGAAGAGGATGAAATTGCAGCTCAAGGGGGGGTTTCACGAGTACAGTGTTCGACCCTATAGACGGCTAAACAGCATGATAGCTTTATATACTGACTGTTAACCACAGTACATATTTCGACCTTTAAACTGTAACGAGCATGGTCACAATCCCAAGAAACAGACTGAGTTGAAAAATCGGCATTAAAAACGAAATATTCATCATTAAGTCCTCACAATCCAAATGTAGCTGCAGTGCAAGCAAAGTGCAGCTAACTACTACTGAGACACAGGCTATGTGTAAACTGCAATAGTGATCAAATTATCCATAACTACAAGCAGAAACCACTGACATTTCCTCAAGAATGCACACATCATTAGGGAAACACACAGAAAGTCCATGCAGCTCCACACGGTCTGCTCACTGACTGGTCTGCTGCATTTTAGTGTGACGGAGCATGTCCTGTCTCTTTGCACCAGCAGAGGGCGCTGTTGGACCTTTACCTGTAGAGCTTTCTTACAGTTTCTTTGACTGAGCATGTCCTGACTCTTTGCACCAGCAGAGGGCGCTGTTGGACCTTTACCTGTAGAGCTTTCTTACAGTTTCTGTGGCTGCACATATGCTGCAGCAGCAGCAGAGGCAAAGTAGGAAATGTCCACACAAGAATGAATGGGAAAACGCCTCCCAAACTCCATTATTACTATAAAGATATGTATTATGATTATATCTATATATCACATAAAATGTCAAAACAAATCTCCAAACATTTATCATTAGTAATATTATCTTTTTAACACTTACAGATCAAGTAAAATGAATACTGTTACAAACATTGTATTGACATGTAGTGGTCAGATGAAAACAACAGCACTGCACATTAAACTTCCAATGTTAAATGGTTCTTAAGGTTTCATGAAACTGAAAAGAATTACAGGAGAAAAGGTGGGTTGTTTTGCTCCGCTGCCTTTAAGCAGAACAATGTTGACAATTAGTAGTAACATATGAAACCTGTGAAGAAACTGCTCAGGTGTTTTCAGTTGTACTTTTTATACATACATTTAGCACTTTTCTTCTTGAAAGATGCAAATCTCTCAATGACTTTGTGGTTTAAGTTGTGGATGTCTTTGATAAGTTTCTTCTCCATACAGAGCATGGCAACTGCATTAAGAAGATGTTATCTTCCTGAGGAAGGTCGTGATTCTCTTCAGTGTTGAGAAGCACCGCTCAGATTCAGCTGTAGTCATAGAAGTTGTGATGACGATGTTTAGCAGAGCCACAGTCTCTGAAAAGGTTTCCTGATGATTGCACTCTGTGACCAGCTGGTACAGAGCCACAGCTCCACTACGGTTTTTAACTCATCATTGCTGTAGATGTGAGACAGTTCAGTTTTCAGCTTGTTCTTGTTAAGCAGTGGGTAAGCCTCCATGGTGGAACTGACTTTTGTACTGTTTAAATTTGTCTCCATGCAGCAGTGTCACAAACCACAAACAGCCAAAAGTGTAAGTCCTACATCTGAAATAAGACCATCAGCTGAAAGCAAACAAGATTTCCTACATTTCCCTGTATATATTGTCTATGTGAAGTAAAAGACGTGGGATCCAAATCAAGCTGAAGAGAACTTTTTCTCCAGTTCTTCCATCTGCTCTCCACTGTAGCTATGATGTCACGCACTCTAGCTCACCCAATACACACCCATTATGAAATCCGAAGACGGCCTAAAAATCCTTAAAACTAAAACTGTGATGATTTGAAAACCGTAAAAGATTTTCAAAAACTGATTACATGCCCAATAGTTTGAGGGCTTCTGACTCTTTTAAAGTTGGAATGGAGTGGCCAGCTCAAAGTATGAGGGACAAGAAAAGGATGAAGGTCAATGAGTTTTGAAGAGGACTTGAAGATCCCATTGACACTGATTAGACTGCGACCAGAGCACCATCTATTGGCCGATTTGCACCAATTTTTACACAAAGCCTCATCATGCCATACCACACAATGAAGAGTATTTATGTGATAATCACACAGTATTTTGTAAAGATATGCAAGATTGTCTGTTTTCAACACAATATGCAGGAATTTGTCATTTTATATTTCGGGCAGTTTATGGACTATCAAAATTCTTTTGATAACTTTTTGTCAGGAGGGTCTACAGATGCTACATACAAAGTTTGGTGCAAATTGGTCAAATCGTCTAGGAGGAGTTCGAAAAAGTAGGTTTTTCATTGTTTGCAAATTTGCGAACGGAAAGTTACTGCAAAAGTGGGCGTGGCCTACATCAAACAATTCAGCTAAATTCAGGGAATACAAATATATGTGGATTAATAATGTGCAACATATTAGGTGGGAGTTATGAGCCAAAAACGCTTTTGAATTGAAAATAGCGCCACCTGGTGGTCATTTTCGGTGAGTGAGTCACAGGGGCCATTCTATAGCACCTCTATGAATTTCATTTCCATAAGTGTTATGGTGTGGGCACAGGGCCAATTATGCAATTAAAGTGACGCCAGAGCGCCACCTAGTGGTGGATCGGTAAACCCTTTGTCAGATGTCCTCAGGAGGGCACTGACAATAAATGTACCAAGTTTCGTTTTATTCCGATGCACCGTTGTGGAGATATAAAATACATCAATTTAAAGAGCGCCACCTTGTGGTCATCGCCTGAAATTTTGCACAGGGCCTCAGGGGCTCATGGGGAAGTAGTATCCTGAGTTTCATGTCATTAGACCACACCAATGTGGAGATATGCAACACTTCCTGTTTGTAACCAAATCTGCAGGAAGTTGTTATTTAATAACTTGAGTATTGTGTGGTCTATCAAAATTCCTTTAATAACTTTTTGTCAGGAGGGTCCACAGATGCTGTGTGCCAAGTTTCGTGCAAATCGGTGAAATCGCCTGGGAGGAGTTCGAAAAAGTAGGTTTTCGACATTTTGCGACGTAGCGAAAAAAAACGGTAGGCGGAAATGGGCGTGGCCTATACCACGAGATTCAGCAGAATGCACTGAACGCGTCTATGTAAGGTTTTTGAATGTGCGACAAAGTATGTCGGAGTTATTAACCAAAACGCGTTTGTCTTAATAACAGCGCCACCTAGTGGTGGAAATTCAGGACGATAACAGATTATAAAATTTTTCGCCAGGTGTGACTTATATACCAAGTTTGGTGAGTTTTGGGGTATGTTCAGGCAGTGAAAAATGCGATCCTTTTGTGAGAAGAAAAATAATAATAATAATAATAAAAATCATTACAAAAACAATAGGGTCCTTGCAGGTTCCCTGCTCGGGCCCTAATAATAATCATTACGATTACAATAGGGACCTCGCAGGTTCCCTGCTCGGGCCCTAATAAATAAAATAATCCAAAATCAAAGTACATCACAAATACAAAGTCCATAACATGTGAAACTGCAGTTGTAGAGGCGCATCACAATGCGCAGGTGACATATAAAGCATGTTTTGCCAAGTTTCATACCTTATGGTATTGAATGAAAAAAGGCTGTCTGGAAGCCAGAATCTAAAATACTGTAAGATGTTGAAGTGGTAAGCAATAAGTTAAACAGACTAAAAAAATGTAAAGTCATTGGGCTGGTTCTTTTAAAGCTGCATAAATCAGTTTCTGTTGACTGGGGGGCGTAAGAACTTGATAGAGACAGCCTGGATACGTTAGCAACCTGTCAGTTTGCTATGGCTAGCAGGTTGCAAGCATTTACAACCCTATACAACCAGCAGACACAGAGAAACATTAGCATTCATTGGGAGTCATCTAATGAGTATTAAGTCTCATGTATGCTCAGTGTTGGATCCAGATACAGATGGTGTCCTTTGTCCATACTCATACATAAAACCTTATGGATGTGGACTAAAGGAAGCAGTACCGCCAGGCACATGCACACACAGGGCCTAAGGGGTGCTTGAGCCCCTGCCCTTTTTACCTCGTATTAAAAGTGCCCCTTTTGTGTGTTTTTTCAACCTTTGTAAGTTATAAATCCATTAACATAACTTTCTTGTGGGGGCTAACAAGTCGCCTACCACTTATTCAACGTGCTTAAATATGAGTCATATTTCAGAAAAGCGCCCATTTGTGTTTGTTAAGCTAACTGCTTGTTAATGAGAGTTAAGAAAAATCTAATAACATGACAGCTGTCTGTGTCGGCTGTTTATTTTGCCACAAATCTTAAACTTCTTCCAGATATTGACTTTATTGTGACTGCTCATGTAAACATTGCTGTTCCTACTAACATTCACAGTAGCAGTCACAGTAGTCATTTCTTGGTTTTGTCACATTTTTTGATGTGTAGCCTGTATTTCTAGTTTGCACTTGCCCTCCAATAAAAAGCCTAATAATAAACCAGTGTTTCATTGCTTTTTAAGAATTGCAGCTGAACTGCATGTCTTCTAAACCTCAGTAACCTATTATAATGTGAATAAACTCATGTTGACAATAATTTGTTGACACAAAAGAAATGGCAATTGCATATCACTCACAGCTACACAGGATACACAGCTAAGTAGTTAGCTTTCTATAATTACTTTGTTTATTAATTTTAAATTAACCTACATATTGTGTTATTAAGGCATGAAAAAACATTTGGCGCGCACATACTGCTCTTTTCTGACTTTGAGCCCCTGCCCCTCTATAGTCATGTGTACGTCCCTGAGTACCGCTGTTAATTGTGGGGGGCAGTGTAGCCGTAGTTCAAGCGAGAAAACGAAGAAGTAAGAACAATGCCGGACATTTGAAGGTACGGGAAATGAGGTTCATCTTCACTTGCACATTGGTAAAGCGAAAAGAGTTCTCCATCCACAAGTCACGATGTATGTAATGGCATCACAGCCGTCCGGCCTTAAAGTCCATGTAAAGCAAAAATAAATTTGTGTTATGAGTTTGTAACACCACATTGACCACTGAGCCAAATTTGAAAGATTAAAAAAATTGCTAAGTATATAAAATTAGGTCTCAAAATCATGGAAAAACAAGCACTTCTCTCTGCTGTGAAATGCTGGGGGCGTGTCAGATAGAGGGGCTGGAACCATGCCCATGCGCGGGAGGGGAGCCGCCTCGTGTACTGTACAAGGACGTAACCTACATGTAATGTAAGCTAGCAGCGTCATCGGACGGACCCAGCCCGACCTGTTTGAGCCATCAGAGCCAGAAACTGACTCTGAGTCAGACACTGATAGTGCTCAGCCTCGTTCCTCACAGTCCATGTTTTACATTACACACAAACGTAAAACCCCAGTCTACATATAATTCCTTGTCATAGCTATATTGGTGCACATAAAATATTACCTGTGGATTATCATTGTGCTGTCAGATGGTCTCTGCTCAGGGAATGAGGCCAAATCATGTCATGTGTAGCGGACCCTTGGCGTCAACAAAATGAGGCGGAGAGATTCATGACGGGTGCTTAAATTTTATTGTGTGCTGTAGCACCGTGAAAACTATGAAAAGGAAATACAGCAAGAAAATAAAGAGATTAGATTAAATACATGAAACATTTGATTTACAGTTTCCTAATACAATTTCCAAACCCTCAATACAATCACCCCCATTCAATAATAAAATAAGAGATACATTTATTAGAAAATGTTCCACATACCTCGTTCCACTTTGCCAAGGGAGCTAATTGTTTGTTATGTTGAAGGTGCCGTTTGGAGAGCCATCTGCCTCCTAATAACAATAAAACAAACTTAAGACAGACTGCAGCAACCTTATCAACATAAAGATGGTAAGTGATTACAATACAATACATGGTTCAAAGCAAACTCACTCGGAGTACCACAAATAATCCAGACAAAGGAGAGACTCGGCAGCACAGATGCAGCGCCAACCCAGCGGAGACAAAGGAGAAGGCGATTGAGATGCGCACAGGTGAGGATGCGCACAGGTGAGTTTACAGGGCTCATTGTCTCCTCTCTTTTATACCTTGCTAAGACTGGCCACTAGATTGCAGTCCAGGGTCATTCACATGCTCAACAGACAGAATACAGAGGGAGGCTGAGGTGACAGCCCAAAACAATTTACTGTCCTCCTTGAACCGGCACCTTATCGTGGTGGAGGGGTTTGAGCACCCGAATGATCCTAGGAGCTATGTTGTCCGGGGCTTAATGCCCCTGGTAGGGTCTCCCAAGGCAAACAGGTCCTAGGTGACGGGTCAGACTAAGATCGGTTCACTCGCCCCTGATGAATAAAACAAGACCAAGGACGTGCACGTCGCCCGGATCGGCGTCACCGGGGCCCCACCCTGGAGCCAGGCCTGGGGTTGGGGCTCGCAGGCGAGCGCCTGGTGGCCGGGTCTCTGCCCACGGGACCCGGCCGGGCGCAGCCCGAACGAGCAACGTGGGCCCGCCCTCCCGTGGGCTCACCACTCGCGGGAGGGTTCAGACGGGGCCGGTGCAGAGGGATATGGGTGGCGGTCGTGGGCGGGGGCCCCGGCGGCCCAATCCCCGGATGGTGACTCTAGCCATGGGGACATGGAATGTCACCTCACTGGGGGGGAAAGAGCCTGAGCTGGTGCGGGAGGTTGAGCGGTACCGGCTAGAAATAGTCGGGCTCACCTCCACGCACAGCCTGGGCTCTGGAACCCAACTCCTTGAGAGAGGCTGGACTCTCTTCTACTCTGGAGTTGCCCGCGGCGAGAGGCGGCGAGCTGGTGTGGGCTTGCTTATAGCCCCCCAGCTCAGCCGCCATGTGTTGGAGTTCTCCCCGGTGAACGAGAGGGTCGTTTCCCTGCGCCTTCGGGTCGGGGATAGGGCTCTCACCGTTGTCTCGGCTTATGGGCCGAACAGCGGTGCAGAGTACCCGGCCTTCTTGGAGTCCCTGGGAGGGGTACTGGAGAGTGCTCCAACCGGGGACTCCGTCGTTCTCCTGGGGGACTTCAACGCCCACGTGGGCGATGACAGTGTTACCTGGAGGGGAGTGATTGGGAGGAACGGCCTCCCCGATCTGAACCCGAGTGGTGCTTTGTTACTGGACTTCTGTGCTAGTCACAGTTTGTCCATAACAAACACCATGTTCAAGCATAAGGGTGTCCATATGTGCACGTGGCACCAGGACACCCTAGGCCGGAGATCAATGATCGACTTTGTGGTCGTGTCATCTGACCTCCGGCCGTATGTCTTGGACACTCGGGTGAAGAGAGGGGCTGAGCTGTCAACTGATCACCACCTGGTGGTGAGTTGGATCCGCTGGCGGGGGAGGAAGCTGGACAGACCTGGCAGACCCAAACGTATCGTGAGGGTCTGCTGGGAACGTCTGGCAGAACCCTCTGCCAGGGAGATCTTTAACTCCCACCTCCGGGAGAGCTTTGACCAGATCCCGAGGGAGGCTGGGGACATTGAGTCCGAATGGACCATGTTCTCCACCTCCATTGTTGACGCGGCTGTCCGGAGCTGTGGCCGTAAGGTCTCCGGTGCCTGTCGCGGCGGCAATCCCCGAACCCGGTGGTGGACCCCGGAAGTAAGGGTTGCTGTCAAGCTGAAGAAGGAGTCCTACCGGGCCTGGCTGGCCCGGGGGACTCCTGAGGCAGCTGACGGGTACCGGCAGGCCAAGCGTGCGGCAGCACGGGCAGTCTCGGAAGCAAAAACTCGGGTCTGGGAAGAGTTCGGGGAGGCCATGGAGGAGGACTACCGGTCGGCCTCGAAGAAATTCTGGCAAACCATCCGGCGCCTCAGGAGGGGGAAGCAGTCCTCCACCAACACTGTTTACAGTGGAGGTGGGGAGCTGTTGACCTCGACTGGGGACATCGTCGGGCGGTGGAAGGAATACTTCGAGGATCTCCTCAATCCCGCTGACACGCCTTCCATAGAGGAAGCAGAGGCTGGGGACTCAGAGGTTGACCCATCCATCACCCAAGCCGAAGTCACTGAGGTAGTCCGTAAGCTCCTCAGTGGCAAAGCACCGGGGGTGGATGAGATCCGCCCTGAGTACCTCAAGTCTCTGGATGTTGTGGGGCTGTCTTGGCTGACACGTCTCTGCAGCATCGCGTGGCAGTCGGGGACAGTGCCTCTGGACTGGCAGACCGGGGTGGTGGTCCCCCTATTTAAAAAGGGGGACCGGAGGGTGTGTTCCAACTATCGGGGGATCACACTCCTCAGCCTCCCCGGGAAAGTCTATTCCAGGGTACTGGAGAGGAGAATTCGGCCGATAGTCGAACCTCGGATCCAGGAGGAACAATGCGGTTTCCGTCCTGGCCGTGGAACACTGGACCAGCTCTATACCCTCCGCAGGGTGCTCGAGGGTTCATGGGAGTTTGCCCAACCAGTCCACATGTGTTTTGTGGACTTGGAGAAGGCATTCGACCGTGTCCCTCGTGGCATACTGTGGGGGGTGCTCCGGGAGTACGGGGTCGGGGGCCCTCTGTTAAGGGCCGTACGGTCCCTGTACTGCCGGAGCAGGAGCTTGGTTCGCATTGCCGGCAGTAAGTCAGACCTGTTCCCAGTACATGTTGGACTCCGGCAGGGCTGCCCTTTGTCACCGGTTCTGTTCATTACTTTTATGGACAGAATTTCTAGGCGCAGCCACGGGCCGGAGGGGATCTGGTTCGGGAGCCAATGGATCTCATCTCTGCTTTTCGCGGATGATGTGGTCTTGTTGGCTCCTTCGAGCCGGGACCTCCAGCATGTCCTGGGGCGGTTTGCAGCCGAGTGCGAAGCGGCTGGGATGAGAATCAGCACCTCCAAATCCGAGGCCATGGTTCTCGACGGGAAAAAGGTGGCCTGCTCCCTCCAGGTGGGAGGAGAGTTCCTGCCTCAAGTGGAGGAGTTTAAGTATCTTGGGGTCTTGTTCACGAGTGAGGGAAGGATGGAGCGTGAGATTGACAGACGGATCGGTGCAGCGGCCGCAGTAATGCGGTCTTTGTATAGGTCCGTCGTGGTGAAGAGAGAGCTGAGCCGAAAGGCGAAGCTCTCGATTTACCAGTCAATCTACGTTCCGACCCTCACCTATGGCCATGAACTTTGGGTCATGACCGAAAGAATAAGATCCCGGATACAAGCGGCCGAAATGAGTTTCCTCCGCAAGGTGGCAGGGCGCTCCCTTAGAGATAGGGTGGAGAGCTCTGTCACCCGGGAGGAGCTCAGAGTAGAGCCGCTGCTCCTCCACATCGAGAGGAGCCAGCTGAGGTGGCTCGGGCATCTGTTTCGGATGCCCCCGGGACGCCTCCCTCGGGAGGTGTTCCTGGCATGTCCCTCCGGGAGGAGACCCCGAGGAAGACCCAGGACACGCTGGTGTGACTATGTCGCCCAGCTGGCCTGGGAACGCCTTGGGGTCCTCCCGGAAGAGCTGGAGGCAGTATCCGGGGAGAGGGAGGTCTGGGTGTCCCTGCTCAGGCAGCTGCCCCCGCGACCCGGCACCGGATAAGCGGATGAAAATGGATGGATGGATGGATGGACAAACTTAAGACAGACTGCAGCAACCTTATCAACATAAAGATGGTAAGTGATTACAATACAATACATGGTTCAAAGCAAACTTACTCGGAGTACCACAAATAATCCAGACAAAGGAGAGACTCGGCAGCACAGATGCAGCGCCAACCCAGCGGAGACAAAGGAGAAGGCGATTGAGATGCGCACAGGTGAGGATGCGCACAGGTGAGTTTACAGGGCTCATTGTCTCCTCTCTTTTATACCTTGCTAAGACTGGCCACTAGATTGCAGTCCAGGGTCATTCACATGCTCAACAGACAGAATACAGAGGGAGGCTGAGGTGACAGCCCAAAACAATTTACTGTTCTTCACATCATGATTAAATGCAATAACATTTGCTAAAATTACATGACAGGATGCACGATGTAAAAACACTTTCAGGATTTGCACCTTCAGCAAAATGCATTTAATTGCCCAAATGTACAATATTTATAACATACATAAGCACACACTTACACTTAGAGCTTAGATCTGGCCCAAAAAAAATCAAGCCCGACCCGAGCCAAGCCCGTGCACGTTGTGTCCGAGCCCGGCCGGCCCGACAAATTACCTGTAATTATGAGCCCGAGCCCGATTACTTATTCAAATCACTATGCGTTACTATTATTTTTGTCATTTTCCTTAGTAATAATATATATTTTTTGCTTTCTTCTTTCGTCTCGGGGAATGACTTGAAAACGTGACTTCTCGCACACGTGACGTCACGTTTTCAGCACGAGGACACTCACGTGTAAAACCACGCAGGCGGCACAGACAACATGAGAGATGCACCCTTTGTAGCTGTAAATACAGTCATTATTTTGAGTTATTAAAAAAAAAAACACACACACAATGCTTGATAAAGGATATCGAGGATATTGACGGGAAAAATCAGCTCGGGCTCGGGCAGAGAATCTAAACTCTACTTACACTCTCTGGCGGCACATAATGCCGGTGGAGGGGATGAGAGCACCTGTTGTCGATGGGATGGAGAGGATCGCAGGCGGGCACATAATGCCGGTGGCCATGATGGTGGCACTGCTGTCGGCGGGACGGGAGGGATGCAAGCCGGGGATGGAGAGGGTCGGTTCGGCCCCACTGACCAGCGTCAACGGACTCTTCAGATATCCAGACTTTACCTGGTGATAGTTGTTGTAACTATTGGGGTGGACACTGCAGAGACGGGTGTTGGTGGTGATTTTAAACTCTCCACGGTAGCTCCACTTGACAAAATCGATCCACCGTTTCCTTACATTGTCGTCCTTAGGAAACTTAAATAAGCTAACGGCGCCGTTACCCTGCACACTGTGGCATCCAGGAAAGATGTACGAGCGATGTGGAGGGGACATGACTGTTTAGCTGACTGGTTGACTGGTTAGCTAGCTGCAAACTATTCTAAGAGATGCTATCGAATAGTGTTGTGACGTTCACGAACGAACCGATTCTATTGAACGGCTCGTTAACATGAACGATGGGAACCGAGTCGCAGCTGGGAACCGTTCTTTTTTTTTTTCTTTATCTATTTTTTATATCACTGTGTGCTCCTCCTTTGCTCCTCCCCCTGAGTGGGACAGAGAAGTTACATGGGGAGGAGCGCAGCCCAGCTGCACGGTGCTTATTAGATATGCAAATGTAGCATGAGTCGTGCACGCTGCCTTTGCGTAAAAAATAAAACAGAAATACGTGACTGCCCCTGCCTCGGAGAGCAGAGCAGCTGCAGTGGTCTTAATTAGGAGGAGGACAGTCACTGTCGTGTGTCGTGACGTCGTCATTTGGACAAAATGAGCCAAAGGAAACGGAGCAGCATTTTGATGCACTTTTCTCCTGTGGAAGACAGTAATGCAAAATGCAATATTTGTCATAAAAATATTTCTTTTAATTCCGGTTCAACAAATAATTTGCATAGACACTTCAAAACACAACATCCAACAGTAAAAGTGGCAGTGGTGAGAAGAGAGCCAACTGACTCAGGCAATAGTGACAATGAAGTCTCCAGTGACACTGAAAATGCGAGTGCTTCCTCTGCCTCCACATCAGGTAGTGCTTTGTTTTTTAATGTTTATTTGTAAGTGTTGAGGTGTTGCATGAATAACAAGTCATGGTAGCTTTACACACATACAAACACTTTGTACAAAGGGTAAATCCAAAATAGTGATGTCACTGTCAAAGCAGATTGATACGGCGCAACCTTGTGGAATATTTACAGTGAATCCAGATCAGACTTAAAATCTAGTCCACACATGTCAAATAAGGTTATAATCAATATTTCAGAATAATTCAAACTCAGATATTGGTGGGATATCTAATTTTGTATTATTATGTTACAAATCTCACCCCATCATACCTCCCAGTGATTATTTCCAAGATAAAATGAGTTACCACCAGGCTGGCTTCTTAAAACTTAATAAATGTAAAAATCAGTCAAATGAGCCAGTTTTTTGAACGGCTCTTTAAAAGGAACGGTTCACCAAGATCCAGCTCCCCTCAAAGTATGGAGGACCAAACCTGACATAAGTATAAATAAATAAATAAATGCATAAATGCATAAATAAATACATATATAAATACATAAATAAATGCTGAAATAAATAAATAAATGTATAAATAAATAAATGCATAAATAAATACATGCATAAATAAATGAATAAATAAATAAATGCTGAAATAAATGTATGAATAAATAAATAAAAGTATAAATAAAAGAATAAATGCTTTTTATTTATTTCTACATTTCTGTTCACCTACATTTATTTATTTCTGTATTTCTGTTCACCTACATTTATTTATTTCTGTATTTCTGTATTTCTGTTCACCTACATTTATTTATTTCTGTGTCCATATGTAAATGAGGAGGTAGGAGGTCCTAACCTCAGTCAAGAGCATGATTAGTCAAATCGGAGAGCCAGACAAAAGCAAACGATTCCTGATCTCAAGCCTTGCTCTTTGTAACGTTGTACAACAGCTCCAGTTAGCTTAATGGCCTCGACCAGGTTAACTGGCTTTCATTTTAACTTGCGAGGGTCCCAGATGTGCTGGTGGTGTGGTTTGAGAATCCTGTCTGGAGAGCCATGTCCGCTAACCAGGAAAAACATTCTGCTAATCGCTCCAAGTCATGTATATGTGTATTTGTTTTGACGTGGCTTGAACACTTCTATCCACACGGAGAAGCTGGGGCTGCGACTTGCAAACCACTGCTAGACGAGCGCTACAGAGCACAAATCGTCCAAAAGTGCATGTTGTCGGTCTCATATCTTTGTTGTGAATCTCTGTACTCTCAAACAACTCATGTGTGGAACAGTATTAAGCATTTGTTCACGCCAAGCGGCTCGAGAGCGGCGTGGACACCGCTGTTAGCAATTAGCTGTTATCTTTTAGCTGCTCGCTGTAGCGCTAAGAGCGTAGCATCCAGGTTAACTGTTGACACGTTACCACCGAGAGTGAGATACATGTCTGGGCTTTCCTATGAACCATTGTCGCTACTGGTGTTTGTATCACAGGTTGATCTGGACGTCTCACGATTTGCCACAGCTGACTGACCACACGCTGAGCTCGGGCTGGATGTCAACGTACTCTGCAGACTGTTTGACCAGCAGGCTGTATGACAGTGTACAGTTTTCACACTGACTTAGCTTCAGCTTAATAACGATGTATGCGGCTCGGAACGATGGCTTTAAGTGACCATTTGAACAGTGCGGAATGAAAAATACCCGATGGTAACCGGTGTCACAAGGTAACCTGGACGCTGCGCTACAGCGAGCAGCTAACAGCTAACATAAGAGCTAAAAGGGGTCTCCACTCCGCTCGGCGTGAATAAATGCCTCAGCCTGTTCCACCCATGAGTTATTTGAGAGTACAGACATTCATGACAAAGATATGAGACCGACAACATGCACTTTTGGATGATTTGTGCTCTGTAGCGCTCGTCTAGAATACACATATACATGACTTGGAGCGATGAGCAGAATGTTAGCGGACATAGCTGAGGACCCCTCTCTCTCAAGACAGGATTCTCAAACCACACCACCAGCACACCTGGGACTCTCGCAAGTTAACATGAACGCCAGTCAAATTCATAACTAAACCAGAGCTACATGAACAAATGTCAACAACTGCAGCTAACAGCTAGCTGAGCGGGCTTGCTGGTAGCCAGCAACATTCCTGTACAGTGTACAGGAATCAGCGCTGCTAGTACGGCAGAAGTAGTAGACCCTCATCGAGCACACTCCTGTAACCAATCATGCTCTTGACTGAGGTTAGGACCTCCTACCTCCTCATTTACATATGGACACAGAAATATAGAAATAAATAAATGTAGGTGAACAGAAATACAGAAATAAATAAATGTAGGTGAACAGAAATGTAGAAATAAATAAAAAGCATTTATTCTATTATTTATACTTTTATTTATTTATTCATACATTTATTTCAGCATTTATTTATTTATTTATTCATTTATTTATGCATTTATTTATTTATACATTTATTTATTTAATTCAGCATTTATTTATGTATTTATGTATTTATTTATGCATTTATGCATTTATTTATTTATTTATTTATTTATACTTATGTCAGGTTTGGTCCTCCATATAAAAGAGCCATAAATCCCATCTCTACTATCAAAGACTCGAGAGCGAGCAGAAAACCACCGAAGCTAATGCGCTGAATGTATTTATACCGCTTCTGTAGCAGGGCCTGGTTTATGCAAATCATGGCCGCGTTACGTAATGTGGATTTCAGGAATGGCACTACGTGCTGCTGCCTAAGTTGATGACACAGTAATTTTCCTGCTTTTTCGCCGTGTTCATAATATGACTGCTTTGTTTTAAGTAGCAACCGCTCCATCTGTTTCATGGAAAGGTTATTATATTCTGTTTGGAACAATAGTCGTTCATTATAAAGATCAGGTGTAAAATCATGAGATAACTTGTCATCAACGTCTGATATCTGCTGGGTTAGTTCTATAAGACGCTTGGTCCGTTCTCTTTTTCTGTGAGCTGCATATGAAATAATTTGACCTCTGAGATAGGCCTTGAGTGACTCCCATATATTAGTATCTGACATTCCAGGGGTGCTATTGATCTCTAGGTAGAGGTCAATTTGGTCGGAAATGAGTTTATGAAATGACCTATTTGTTAATAAAAGTGGGTCAAGTTGCCATGAGCGCTGAGGCATGGGATTGTTTGGATTTGTCTAATTGAACAGGACTGTGATCGGAGATCACTATGGTGTGATACTGGCAGTTAGTTAACAAAGAGATCAATGTGATCAATCAAATAAAAATCAATTCTCGAGTGTGAAAGATGAACTGGTGAGAAAAATGAGAACTGTCTGGTAGTGGGATTGGAGTGTCTCCAGGGATCAAATAATTTGTAGGACTGCATAATTGACAAAATTAGTGCACTCAATTTGGACACAGATTTACTTTGTCTGTGGCTAGATTTGTCTAGCATTGGCTGTAGCGTACAGTTGAAATCTCCCCTTAATATTAGCAAATGAGAATTAAGATCAGGGAGTTTTCCTATGAGGCAAGAGAAAAACTGAGGGTTGTCCCAGTTGGGGCCATATAGGTTAACCAGTGCAACTAAATTGCCATATAACTTTCCTGTCACAATGACGAACCGGCCGTTATTGTCTGGTATTACACTGCCTGGTACGAATGGAACACCTTTCCTTATTAGAATTGCTGCCCCCCTGGACCTATCGCCATAGTTGGAGTGGAATATTTGGTCAGTCCAGCCTCTCTTTAGTTTGGTGTGCTAACTAGCCCGAAGGTGGGTCTCTTGAAGAAACATAATATCTGAACCCAGTGATTTTAGGTGTGTGAAAACCTTGTTACGTTTAATAGGATGTTGTATCCCTTTAATATTCCAACTCATGAATCTGATTGAACCTAAGGCTGTGGTATTAGCCATTGTCTTGATGTGTTATTGACATGGGTATAGCTGGGTAACACCTAACTATACACCAGGACCCGCAGAACATGGCTCATGAAACAATTATGGCACAGCATTTGAAAAAGGAGAAATGAGTAACTAGATAAAAACCGACTCAATAAAAAAGAGAAGAAAAGAAAAATAAAGAAAACAATTCAAAGTAGAAGCATATGCATACATGCATGCACAGATTCATTCTTATGTGTATAATTATGCTGCATTGAAGAGTGAAACTAGGAAATGGTACTGTCAGTAGTGAGGTTTATACACAATTTTAAGGAGAGCAGTAAGAAACCCTTGAGCATATGACTCCCAACCTCCTCACATACATCCACACGTGAATATGCACACAACCAACAACAGAGAACTAATAGAAACTCAAGATTGTAGTAATAATAATGTTAAAATGAACCATGACAGCCACTGCAACAATATAGCTAGAAATAAGAAAGTTCAGCAAGTTTTTCTAACGATGGATAGATGTAAACATCATCTTAGAGAAGAGCTTTGAGCTGATTGAGGATATTACTCACTCAGATATGCAGCATAACAACCCTCCATAAGGGGAACCCAGCAGTTACTTATTGGGCATACTCATACTTGCAGGAAAGTTTTTGTTGATGTAAGTCTGAGCTTCCTCTGGCGTCGTGACGATTTGCTCCTGGTTATTATGTGTGATGCGAAAACGGGCCGGGTAGAGGAGCCCAAAGTGGACCCCCTCCAGTCCCTGAAGTTGCTGTCTCACCCCATTGTATCCTGCTCGGGCTCTGGCCACACGCACCGTGTAGTCTGGGTAGACTGAGATGGTCATCCCGTCCAGTTTGACCTGTCCAACACCGGCACCTCCGTAAGGCTGAATGCCCTATGAAGTATGGTTGATATGGCGCCTGTGGAGCTGTCATGGCTCTCCGGTACTCCCACAACCCGGATATTGTTCCTCCTTGAACGCGACTCTAAGTCCTCACATTTGTCCTGTAGTGATTCTGACTGAGCCTTGAGACGCGCCACTTCACATTGCAGTGTAACGATATCATCCGTACACGAAGACAGACACTTCTTCATCTGGCTTGTGGTGCTTTTCAGCGTGGCTAGCTCTGTAGCAACCGAGCTTTGATAAGATTGTAGTTCAGACCGTACAACATTAATGTCGGCTCTGAATCCCTCCATTTCCTTTTCCAGCACACTTCTAATCTCCGACTTGATTATATGTCCAATATCTTCACGGAGCGACGTAAGCAACTCTTGTCTGAAAGCTTGAGTGGTTAGTGCCATGGTCTCTTCAGCTGGGTTTGGCTTGTCACACTGGTCCAGGGATGACGCGGGACCACTGGGCCTCATGGACGATAAAGTTGCATTGCGGGTTTTTGTAGACTTGCCAGCCATTATTTTCTCATAGGCTGACGTGCAGGAATATGAAAAAATGTAAAAAGTGAAATAAGGAAGTGTGTTTTCTCTAAAGGTGCCTTCTTAACAAACTTTAAAATAAAAGTTCTGCGGAGCCTGGTCAGATGCGTCTACTCCATAGCTTGCTCGCTAGCGCCCCCCCCCACATATTGTCTTTTTGATGAAAAAGGGGAATGCAGTACACAGCCACAGACTGGAGCTGAATCTGAGTTGCCACGAGAAGGACCATTTTGGTGTGCCACCCTAAGATTTTCACTGGCTCCATCTGGCCCCCCATATGAAAATGTTCTGGGGGCACCACTGACCCACCCAATAAATCCTGAACACAGAAATGTTGAAACACAGTTTGTGAGCCTAGCTCCACAATAGGCTAAATGCCAACCGTTGTGGTGACGTACTACCGCTTAAAAGTCAGCCAGAGCAAACACTTCCAGTGGCCATCCGCTTTGTTTGTTTTGGTAGGTACCGGCTCAGCTAATCGACTCGACGATGAAAAAGTTTAAATATCAGCTATCGTCTGGTACGACCGCTGAGCACTGTTGTGTGCCATTGTGCCAGGCATCTAGCAAGTACAATACTTAGTTTTTTCACTTTTCCTGCCGATGAGGAGATAAGGCGAAAGTGGATAGTCGCGATCCACAGGGACAAATTTGCGATCACGGCTCACACCCGGGTGTGTAGCCGGCATTTTAAACCGGAGGACATGCTTCTCTCCAGGAGGAAATTCGCCAGCTACGAGGACAGGTCGAGAGCCTTACGCTGAGGTGGCGGTTCGGCATCCACCGTTTTGCTGCCTCGGACAAAGACATTAGATTCTTTACTAGGTAAGTAAGTGGGGATAATGCATAACAATACAGACTATACATCTGGGATGACACATGATTAATTAGCTCAATATTGAAATTCTATCGTGAACATGGATTATACAGTGCTAAGTGCTAATTTGTATTGCAGGGATGCCCATACTAAAGTGCTGGGCAGTATTGCAAGAAATGCTTGTATAAAGTGCTGAATTGTATTGCAGAAATACCCGTAATAATGTGCTAATAAGTACAAGATTCTATTGCAGAATGCCCATATTAAAGTGCTTCAAGCATACAACAAACAACATATTAAAATACAACAAGCATACAACAAACAACATAATAAAATACAACAAGCATACAACAAATGGACAAAGAAGTATACAAATTTAAGTATGACCATGTTCACAAATCTGGTTTTCAAATAGCCACGCTTTAAGATGTTTGGAGAATGATGCAATGGTTGGTAGTTGGTAGTACCGTGTATGTAAAGAGCAATATGTCATATGGAGGGGATATGATTACAATATTTGTATTCTCAGAAATAACAATAATAATTAAAACTGCAAGCAGTGATGAACGGGCCCTCGCAGTCCGCGCGCGCGTCGGGGCGTGCCGCCGTCCAAACGCGCCGCGGCTTAAGCCCCGTTGCTCGTTGTTCACGGAGGCGGCAACCGCCAGCGTTTGGGACGGTGCACGCCGGGGGTGAATATCAGCCTCTTCTCCCAACGTGTGTTTGTCACGCGGTGGGCTGCCCCTGCCAGTATTAAGCGCTTTCAGGGGAAGTCAGAAATCCAAATGGACTACAGGTGAATGATTTCTAAAACACTTAATAATCAGGTACGTTTTGACAATCAATTCTGCACCGTTACGTTGTGTGAAGTGTTACGGCCTTCTCTTTGCCTTTGTCTGGAATTCAGGCACGGACACCTGTGTTTTTGCAGGGAACAGATTGGAAGTGGGACAGAGGGGGGGGGTTGTGGCTTGCAGTAAACTTCCTCCGCCCTAAATTTGAACCCGGGTCCACTGCATATGTGGCATGCACTCCAACCACTCGACCACCGGCGCAGATAAGACACAGTCTTCTGTTGTCACCGTGAAGGCAGGAAGGCAGCGCATCATAGGGGAGGATGGAAGTGGAATGCCACAGATTTAGATAGGTAGTGGAGTGCAGCCAGATGTGATTCTTCCTTTTGGAAAGGGACAGCGGTCAAGTGACCAGGTTTGACGAGCGTCCTGCAGTAGCGGTGTTTAACCAAAGAACTCACTCAGTTGTTTCATATCGCAGTGGAATCCACTTCGTTCATCGCGTAAGAGTTGGGCAGAATCACAACTACACACATCTTGTTGTGTGCCACATTGACAGGGCAGACACAACACACAAATGGCATTCTTAGCAAATTGGCTTATTTGAAAATTGTGTGCTGTGGCTCACTACCACTCACTTATCCATTATGTGGCTCAACCCATTACGATGCATGCCACATGCAAATTCAGAAAGAGATTTGGGATCGTCTGTCAGACTAAAAAGGACGCAAAGATTAAGGATCAACAGCAAAGACAATCTTAACTGATACTACTAAAATAGAAAAAAACTACAGGACTGCTGTCTGTTAAGTGTGTATGGAATGAAATTATCATAAAACATTATGAAATAGTTCTTGTCAATGATTTTAATGTTCAATTGAATGTTTTATGATTCAGTGATTTCATATGAAATACCCAATGACATGTTTGTTTCTTCTTTTTTGTTACAATGAAGTCAGTTTAAATGTGATAAAATAGTTTTAACGTCATTGATTTTCATGGTAAATTAAATGTTTTATGATTCAATGATTTCAATGTTAGATATGAAATACTAAATTACAGGTTTGTCTCATCTTGTTTGTTGCAATGAATTAATTAGAGTCAATATAATTTTGATAAAATGTCGACATTTATTTTGCTGGTAAATTAATCCAAATAGTATTGAAAAGTTGATTGAAACGTCAACCCTGTTATTCTATTCAACCATGTTACAGTGAGTTCAACCCTGTTACAATGAGTTCAACCCTGTTATGTGACAGATTTTCATACATTTTGGATATTAAAAAGAAATATTTGAGAAATCTTTGTTGAACTGTGTGTAAACTGTAGAGGACAACAAGAAAATATATAAAGGTCTAATCTAATCTTAATGTCATTGCATATTTTCATAATATATGGAGGCCGTATTTACATGAAGGTATCATATCCTACTTGACATTCAAATTAGTATTACTAAGAATAAAATGAAATGTACTTACAATATATTCTTAAAACAAGGGACAGATGATTACCAAGGATCTCCAAGAATTAGTTTGAATATGTTTTGAAATTGTATTCACACAGAGATCACATTGTCTGTTACGGGGTTGAATTAAAAATGGCTAACATGACAAAGAAATTCCTAGTAATGTTTGGCATTCCACGTCTAAGGTGGGAAACTGTATTTTACCAGAGGTTCAAATACTCCTTTATCAGATGCAATGTTCAGAAGTACAATAATTTATGGTCTTTTTTCAAAACTCAGAGAACCCAAAAGGCACCCGTTACAGAGAATCACCCATATATTATTAGCGTTGGAATACGCAGTACAATGTCCAACATAACATTAGCATAGGCAAAGCATGCTAAACAGCATGATGGCTTGACATACTGACTGTTAACCACAGCTGTGTTTTGTGTTATTTAAAGATCCCATATCATAAAAAACACGTTTTCTCTGCTCTCAACATATATAAGCTGGTCCTCCCTGAGCCTGCCAACTCCCAGAATAAGGAAAACCACTGATTCCTGCAGCCCACTAACTGGTAATAAGGCGCACCTACAGGATGTTCAGATTCTGCTCCTTACGTTATGTAACGAAAGGAGTCATTATCATAGGCCGACCTCCTCTGCGCGGTGATAGGAGATGTCAGAGGGGGGCGCGTTCATCCCCGCGGTGAAGTTCGGTGTGTCCAGCAGAGAGACAGCAGTGTTTCACAATGTTGTCGCTCAGAGCTAGACACGCAATTGCTCTGTTGTTGGTCGTAATAATCAACATAAGTGCCTATATTCTGTCCCAGCTACAGAACAACAGACCGGCAGAGACCGTGGTTGTGTTTCCTTTTTAATGACAACGTGCCGGCTGCGGTTCGTGTTAGCTTGTATGTGTGTGCTAACCTCTTTACATCGGACTGCTTCGGTAACGAGTGTCAGTACAACGCTGTCTTTGCCTCGGCACTGATCCTCGTAAAACGATCAGTCTCAACCATACCGGACGCAGCAACTGCACCCGAGCCACCTTTAATTGTCGCCGCGATTTGATTACAGTTGCCGACGAGTATGGTGAAGTCAGCTGGAAATTGGCTAACGAGTTAGCTCCACTTCGGTCCGCTGTGCAATGGCGTTTGAAGCGAGTGTGATGTTAATGATATTACGATGGACCTAGGTTGTCACAGTAGAAAGTCTGGACACATGTGCAGACTGGAGACAGAAACTATGCGAACAGTGGCCAATAGTTTGAGACTGTGTTTGAGACAAACACAGCTTTCGCTAGCTGTTAGCCATTAGCGACACTATAGTAACTGTAACAACACATACACACAAACTAACCATTCTGAAACGTCCTGCTGCAGCCGCAGAGTCTGTACTTCTTCAGAAGCCTCTCCTTCTGGGTCCGATTCTGGGTCAAACTGGTTCGGTTGAGCGAAAAAATCTCCGCGAGCCATAGTGTTACATCCACCGTAAACATTAGCGCATGCCATTAGCATAACGGGCTTCCTCAGAGTGACAGCATCCAAAGCTCCCCAAGTACGCGTTGACAGACGGAGCTCATTAGCATTTAAAGGTGCAGGCACAGAAACAGAGTGCTCTGATTACAGCTCAGCAGACCGACTTTTTGACAGCTGGAATGCAGGACCACGGATGTGTTTGGGGTAATACATATCGAATACAGAGTTGTTGGACCTCTGACAGCTGTGTGACATTGATGAAAAACAGTATAATATGGGACTTTTAACCAAAGAAATCACTCAGTTGTTTAAAATGGCAGGGGCAGCCACTGTGTTCATCGTGGAAAAGTTGGTCAGAATCACTACTACACACATCTTGTTTTGTGCCACACTGACAGGGCAGACACAACACACAAATGGCATTCTTAGCAAATTGGCTTGATTGAAAATTGTGTGCTGTGGCTTACTACCACTGACTTATCCATTATGTGGCTCTAAACATTACCCTTCAATTATTCCATGTTGTAATGTGCAATTTAGACAAAACTACCTGCAAATGCCATGTACATCTGACTATGTTTGTGATCAATGCAGATAAATGAGTGTCAAATGATGCTTCACTTGCCTTCTTTCAAAAATGTATTTATGGCTGTCTATGAATGTCATGCTTTTGATCTAAGTTCTCCTTTGTTTGCTAGTTTTTATTCCATAAAGTGCATGCAGCCACATTTTGAAGTTTCAATCAAATCTGATAAATTTGAGGCTGACTTCCTGCCATGGAATGAAATTATCTAGGGGTTATCCAGAGGTACAAAGTACACCTGTGACACCTGTGACTTGAAAGACAACACTGCCATCTAGTGGCGACTTGTGTCACTCACAGCTTGTAGGAGCCCTAATGGAATGAGATTAAAACTAATTTATGTTTCCAGTGGGTAGGGCTATGGATATGACAGAGTATTGATGCACAGATCTATTCATGGGGACCCCCTCTCGATTCCCTCTAGATTTGGCCTAGATAGGAAATAGTATGAAGGAGTTATCAGGACTTGATGCTTCATGACGAAGGATTGTTATGGCGGGCTCCGCAACTGTCAGCAGGAATGACGTAGGATAAAGATTTCAATAACTTTTCATCTTCAAGGTCAGAGGATGCTACTGAGTGACTTTGAAGTCGGTGGCGTTACATCTGTAGGAGGAGATAATTTAAGTACAAAGATTGTCATAATTCAACATGGCGGCCAAAAGCAAAATGGCAGACTAATTATTGATGCTGAGATTTGTTCGGGGAGACAGCCTCTACAGTTATGAGCAGTTTGGTGTGGATAGGACATTGTATGTTGAAGTTATAAAGCCTCGATGCTTGACGGCGTGAGGACAAAATGGTTTCCACCGCACCGCCAACTTCACCTTGTCACAGCTGAAAGATGTTAATAACTTTTGTTCTTCGAGGCATGAAGAAAATTCCTGAGTTAATTTGAAGACCGTGGTGTTTAAGCTCTAGGACAAGATAATTTTCAAAGTAGGCATGATTTGGACAAAAATGCCGCCACACATCTAAATGACTGCCTTCCTGTTGGACTGACACTAGGAGTCCAAATGGGTTTTTTGTGCGTCCAGACATGAGGAATCTGCGTACCAATTTTCGTCCTTCTATGTTACAAGTAGGAGGCGGGGCATCACAATAGGGGGCGCTACAGAGCCCACGCGTCACAGCCACACCCCATGACTACACAGATCTCATTAGGGCGACTCCCTCTGCATTTCTGAGAGATTTGGCCAAGATAAGACATTGTATGAAGAAGTTATGAGGACACGATGCTTTACGGCGAAGGATTCCAATTGCCCGCTCCACTGTGGCCAGCAGGTATGACGTAGGATAAAGATTTTAATAACTTTTCATCTTCAAGGTCAGAGGATGCTACTGAGTGACTTTGAAGTCGGTGGTGTTACATCTGTAGGAGGAGATAATTTAAGTACGAAGATTGGCAATATTTCAACATGGCAGCCAAAAGCAAAATGGCAGACTTAGTATTGATGCTGAGATTTGTTCGGGGAGACAGCCTCTACACTTAATGGAAGTTTGGTGTGGATAGGAAATTGTATGTTGAAGTTATAAAGCCTCGATGCTTGATGGCGTGAGGAAAAAATGGTTTCCACCGCACCGCCCACTAAAGTATGGCACAGCTGAATGATTTCAATAACTTTTATTCTTCAAGGCATGAAGAAAATTACTGAGTTAATTTGAAGACCGTGGTGTTTAAGCTCTAGGACAAGATAATTTTCAAAGTAGGCATGAATTGGACAAAAATGCCGCCACACATCTAAATGACTGACTTCCTGTTGGACTGACACTAGTGGTCCAAATGGGTTGTTTGTGCGTCAGGTCATGAGGAATCTGCGTATTAAATTTCGTTCTTCTACGCACTTGTGGGAGGCGGGGTTGAACATTAGGGGCGCTACAGAGCCCGCAGGTCACGACCACGCCCACTGACATTAAGATCGCAATTTTCGCCAGATGTGACGACTATTCCAAATTTGGTGAGTTTTTGGATATGTTCAGGCATCCAAAATTGCATTCAAACTTAGAGAAGAATAATAAAAAGAATTAAAACTGCAAGCAGTGATGAACGGGCCCTCGCAGTCCACGCGCGTCGGGGCGTGCCGCCGTCCAAACGCGCCGCGGCTTAAGCCCCGTTCCTCGATCGTTGTTCACGGAGGCGGCAACCGCCTGTTTGGGACGGTGCACGCCGGGGTGAATATCAGCCTCTTCTCCCAACGTGTGTTTGTACGCGTGGGTTGCCCCTGCCAGTATCAAGCGCTTTCAAGGAAGTCAGAACAACTTCGTGCAATCCACAG